>NC_091958.1:37360656-37391528 GCF_031021105.1 Erythrolamprus reginae | reverse complement strand
GGGAGCTGCCCGGCAGAGGTTGCTTTTTTTCTTCTCGTGGGCAAGTGGAGGGGGGGAGAGAGAAGGAAGGAAGAGAGTGTGAGAGAGGAAGAAAGAGAGAGAGAAATGATAGAAAAAAGGGGAGAAAAAAAGAGAAATGAGAAAATGATTGAAGCATAGTGACAGGAAAGAAAGAGAAAGAGACAGAGAAGTGACTCTTGGTGATGACGTATGACGTCATCGGGTGGGAAAAAACCGTGGTATAGCAAAAAAAACCGTGGAGTATTTTTTAATTAATATTTTGTGAAAAACCGTGTTGTAGCGTTTCGCACTAATCGAGACCGTGCTAATCGAGGGATCACTGTAATAATAATAATAATAATAATAATAATAATAATAATAATAATAATAATTATTATTATTATTATTATTATTATTATTATTATTATTATTATTATTATTAAACACAGAAAGTGTCAGGATGGCTCCACTCAGTTTTTAGGAAAAGCAAAACTCAGAGTCCATTTTGAACTTCAAAAGTAAATTTTACTAAAGCAGAAGTGAATGCATCAGAGGCAAAGCAAAGACTGAGGGAAAAGGTGCGATAGTTGCCCATATCAAAGTATCCCACTTGCCCCTCTTTTGGAAAACAACCAATCTCCATTGTCCCATTGGATTGGAAGATAACACCCTCCCCTCTCCAAATAGTTTTTATTTTATTCATTCATTCATTCATTCATTCATTCATTCATTATTTTATTTATTTATTTATTTATATTAATTTGACTTATATGTCACCCAATCCCATGGGACTCATCTCCACATCCATACATATATCAATGCATGTGCCTTGAAAAACAAAATATCAGTGTCATCTGGTGGGGCCTAGGGGAAGAGCCTTCTCTGTGGCAGCCCCAGCCCTGTGGAATGAACTCCCTCTGGAGATACCTACTGCCCCCTCCTCCTGGTCTTTCGCAGATCTCTGAGGACCTACCTCTGCCGGTGGGCATGGGGGCCGTGAGCGATGAGATTGTCTCTGGACGATGTTGTGAATGATTGAGTTGCATGAATGTGGACGACTGTGCATGAGGTTTTTCAAATTTTGATAATTTTTGCCCTCCCTAGGCTCCAGAGGGCAAAAATCCCCTCTCCCATTCTGGAGACTCTCAGGAAGCTGAAAATGCCCTCTCAGAGCCTTTGGGCAAGCCAAAAATCAGCTGGCCGGCACACATATGTACATTGGAGCTTGGCTAACAGCTCACGTGGCCAGCAGATATGGCTCCGCGTACCACCTGTGGCAACCGTGCCGTAGGTTCACCATCACTGATCTAGGATGTCACTTTGCTGTTTCTCTCTGCAGAGTTGGGCTACAGATTCCCCACTCTCTCTCCATTTCTACATTTGAATAGCAAAAAGCATTGTGAAAAGTCTTCCAAACAAACCCCCAAGAGCAAGAGCGATTCAAACAGTTCCAATATTTCTTTCCCCTGGAAAAAGGAATCGCAGTTAAGTGGTTTTGCATCCATCTTCAATTCTTGACTCCAAGTCATTTTTCTGTCTTGGCAACTTTGTATGGAGCGATGCTTTAATTGATCCCAGATTCTCATCGTTCCTCCTAACCCCTCTTTCCAAACTTTCTGTCCCTCCTTGCACATCTATAAATTTTTTCCATCACATCCAATGCCCATTGCTACAATGGCCCCGCTGAGAGCTTGGGTGTAATATTCTAGGCGTGGTTTGATTTTTTCCTACCCTAACCGGAAATTTGAATTTGTCCAGTTGAATTTCGTTTGCCTTGTTTCTACCCACTGACCCAGTTTCTCAGTACAATGATACCTCTACCTACGAACGCCTATGTTTACGAACCTTTCTAGATACAAACTGGGTGTTCAAGATTTTTTTGCCTCTTCTCATGAACCATTTCCCACTTATGAACAAGAGCCTCCAAAAGTGTAACCGGAAAAGGCAGAGAGAGGCCTCTGTGGGGCCTCTCTAGGAATCTCCTGGGAGGAAACAGGACCGGAAAAAGCAGGGAGAGGCCTCTGTGGGGTCTCTCTAGGAATCTCCTGGGAGGAAACAGGGCCTTCACCCTGTCTGTGGTTTCCCCCAATTGCACGCATTATTTGCTTTTACATTGATTCCTATGGGAAAAATTGCTTCTTTTTACAAACTTTTCTACTTAAGAACCTGGTCACGAAATTAATTAAGTTCGTAAGTAGAGGTAACACTATACAGATATAGCCCTCAACGTTTGGCTACCACTGAGCTCAAAATTAACCTAAGAGCCTCGGTGGTGCAGTGGTTAGAGGTTTCGCCAGACCCGTCCTAGAATACAGACCCATCCTAGAATACAGCTCATCTGTCTGGAACCCATATCACATCTCGGACATCAACATCCTCGAAAATGTCCAATGATACTTCACCGGAAGAGCCCTTCACTCCTCCACTTGAAACAGAATACACTACGAAACTAGACTTACAATCCTGGGTCTAGAAAGCCTAGAACTACAATGCCTTAAACATGATCTAAGTATTGCCCACAAGATCATATGCTGCAACATCCTGCCTGTCAACGACTACTTCAGCTTCAACCGCAATAACACAAGAGCACGCAACAGGTTCAAACTTAATATCAACCACTCCAAACTTGACTGTAAAAAATATGATTTTAGCAATTGAGTTGTCGAAGCGTGGAACTCATTACCGGACTCCTTGGTGTCATCCCCTAACCCCCAACATTTTTCTCTTAGACTATCCACGATTGACCTCACCAGGTTCCTTAGAGGTCAGTAAGGGGCGAGCATAAGTGCACTAGTGGGCCTTCCGTCCTCTGTCCTATTGCCCCTCCTATATTTTATATATCTTTTCTTCCATTCATATATCTTTTCCTCTATTCTTCATTGACGTATTCTATTCTCATATCTTTTCTTCTATCCTTTCCCTGATATTTACTACTACATGTTTTTATTCTCTTTAACTTTCAATTTGTATTGGAATTAATTAACTAACTAACTAACTAACTAACTAACTAACTAACTAACTAACTAACAAACAAACTGTTCTGTCGGGCTCTCTGGTAGAATCCTCCCAAAAATGCACAGGTACAAAGTTCAGACACACACACGTTTGAAAATTCAAAACAATGTTCTTTATAATGAAAATTCACTTAAACTAACCCTCTTTTGGTACAGCAAAGAGCACTCGTCTCCAAACAAACTGGTAATTTATACAAGTCCCTTATCAGTTCTGTGATACTTAGCTTGCAGCTGTGAGGCAATTCACAGTCCTTCTTTCACAAAGTGAAACACACTTTGCTCTGGTTTAGTTTCAAAGCGGGGGAAAATCAGCACACAAAGATCAAAGTCAGCAAAGCAGTCACGAAACACAACGATCAGATAATCCTCCTCAATGGCCAAACCCACAGACTGCTATTTATATCAGCCTCATTAATTACCACAGCCGCACCCAACCACAGGTGGCCTCATTTTCTTTGAATCTCTGTTGTTGTTGCCTATGCATCGCTCTCCGCATGAGTGGCTGTATCATTAACTCTTGTTCTGAATCCAAGGAGAAGCTAGATAATTGATCTCCTTCTGAGCTGTCTGCCACACTCTCCTCCTCCCCGTCACTCATGTCTTCTTGGTCAGAGGAGCCTTCATCATCAGATTCCACCGGGGGCAAAACAGGCCTGCAGCATGTGGATATCTCCCCCACATCCACAGTCCTTGGGGCAGGAGCTGGGCCAGAGCTAACCACAACACAAACAAACAAACAAACAAACAAACAAACAAACAAATAAAGGTTGACTCAGCCTTTTATCCTTCCACATTCGGTTAAATGAGGACCCAGATTGTTGGGGGCAATATGCTCACTCTGCCAACCACTTAGAGAGACCTGTAAAGCACTGTGAAGCGGTATATAAGTCTAAATGCTATAGCTATCTTGCTAAGTGAGAGACATCATAAGTGAGCTTTGCTCCATTTTATGACTTTTCTGATCATGTTGGTTAAGTGAATCGCTGCAGCAGTTAAACTACGAACACAGCTGTTAAAGTGAACGGGGGTTGGACTACAAAGACCTACAAAGTTTCCTCCAACTCTGTAATTATTCTTAAATATGATAGATTCCACGCTGACTAGGAAACTGGACAATACGATCCCTCAAAACCTTTCCACCTGCATCAACTTATCATAGAAGGGGGAATCTTTTTTTTTAGGTTTTAAATACAGCAATTTATTTATTTGGTCGGATTTCTATGCTACAGGCTCAGGACGGCTTACAACAAAAGAGTAAAATACTGTATAATAAAAAAAATAATGAGTTAAACCAACATAATACTAAAAACTAAGAGTTAAAAACCCCAAAGTATTAAAAAAAGCATTCATTCAACAACCATCACACAATCCCATCCCTCCAGGATGTAAGGAATTGCATTATTACCGTCAATTTCAATTCTCCAGTTCTGCAAAAAAAAAATTGTCAAAACGCACACAGTGACAGAATGAATGACAACCCTGAACTTGGTTGACAAAATATGTCTTTTATATAACAAATAAGTATATGTATATAGTGAAAGAAAATATTAATTGATAATAAGCAAATAACTATGTGCATATATCAAACACCAGTGAAACTGAACACTTTATATGTTCTATAAGTTTATAAGCCGATTTGTCTGTCTTCTTTCTTTCTTTCTTTTTTCTTTCTCTCTTTTTTCTTTGTATGGTTTGTTTGTTTAGATTGTTTTTATATGTAGAATAATAATAATAATAATAATAATAATAATAATAATAATATGACTGACCGAATTCTGAAGCATAACACACCAGACATTGTGATCGTGGAGAAAAATAAAGTATGGATCATCGACATCGCAATCCCAGGGGACAGCAGAATTGAGGAGAAGCAGCTAGAGAAATTAGTGCAATACGAAGATCTAAAAATCGAGCTGCAATGACTCTGGCATAAGCCAGTGAAAGTGGTCCCAGTGGTACTTGGCATGCTGGGCGCAGTACCAAAGGATCTCAGCAGACATTTGAAAACCATCGGAATTGACAAAATCTCCATCTGTCAATTGCAAAAGGCCGCTTTACTGGGATCGGCAAACATAATTTGCCGCTACATCACGCAGTCCTAGGTGCTTGGGAAGCGCCCGACTGGTGATGAAATACGAAATCCAGCATAGTGATCTCGTTTGCTGTGTTGTACTGACATATTATTATTATTATTATTATTATTATTATTATTATTATTATTATTATTATTATTATTATTTAGATTTGTATGCCACCCCTCTCTGAAGATTAAACTGAATGGATGCTTCCATTCCGTACCCCCCACCAACAAGGTTTTAACAGCTGCAGAACAGGAGTGGGTGGGTTGTGACTCACTATCTCTCAGCTGCTTTTTCTTTTTTTTTTGCAACTGATCTGTAGCAAAGTTTGGTTTTGTTCTTCTTCTTTTTTTTTAAAAGGCACTTGCCCATATCTTGCTACCTGTCTTGGCCTGTCATTGAAGCTTCCATCTGAATCAAATTGTAAGACTCGGCTTGTATGCAGTGATAATGCAGAGGAGGATGGAGATAGCTTTGAAGAAGGAATTCAACAGCCATTAAATAAACTTCAGCTTCGACCTAAAAGGGAGAAATAAGAAACAGTTCAAACAGCCCCACCTCACTTCTTTTTAATTTGAAGGTGAGCAAAGAGAATCTCTTTTTTAAAAAGTTTAATTTTTCCAATTTTTTAAAAGAAAACATTTCAATAATTTAATACAGATTTATACCCAATATGTTGTATATGTTACATTTTTAATATAACCTCTTTATAGATACAGTAATACCCCGCTCGTTGCGAGGGTTCCGTTCCAGGACCCCCCACAATGAGCGGTTTTCGCGAAGTAGCGCTGCGGAAGTAAAAACACCATCTGCGCATGTGCAGCTGTTTTAAAACATCGCCGCCGGCATGGGGGGCTTCCTAGCAGCCCCCCAAACCCGGGTTGGGGGTCCGGGGGGTGCTGGCAAGCCCCCCATGCCGGCAGCGACGTTTTAAAACAGCCGCGCCGCCCCCAATCTTCGGCTCCTCGCTAGCGGGCAGGCAGGCGGCGGACAAGCCATTCGCTGGCGCTCGCTCTCGCCGCTTTCGAGCTGAGTCCTGAAGCGAATTCGCTTCAGGACTCAGCTCGAAAGCGGCGAGAGCCAGCGCCAGCGAACGGCTTGTCCGCGCTCGCTCTCGCCGCTTTCGAGCTGAGTCCTGGAGCGAATTCGCTTCAGGACTCAGCTCGAAAGCGGCGAGAGCCAGCGCCAGCGAACGGCTTGTCCGCGCTCGCGCTCGCCGCTTTCGAGCTGAGTCCTGGAGCGAATTCGCTTCAGGACTCAGCTCGAAAGCGGCGAGAGCCAGTGCCAGCGAACGGCAGCGAGGAGGGCTGGCGGCCAGCAAGAGGGGGAAGACCCAGGGAAGCCGCCCAGCAGCTGATCTGCCGGGCGCCATCTACGCATGCGTGCCCATAGAAAAAAAAGGGCACGCATGCGCAGATGGTGTTTTGACTTCCGGGTTGAAAAATCGCAAATTACCCTGTTCGCAATGGTCGGGGACGCAATAACCGGGGGACGGGGGATCACTGTACATATATTACGTTACATATTTCTATATTCCTTTTGATACATTTTATTCCTGTCTTTACTTTTGTTACCCATCCAATAATACCAATTTTTCCAAATTTTATAATACTCTGAGTTGCTAGTTCCCTGAATTGTCATGGTCATCCTATCCAACTCCTGCTGACTGAGGAACTCTGGGAGTTCAAGTCCACAAGTCTTAAAGTTGCCAAGGTTGGAGACCTCTGGTTTAGATGACTCCAAGGTTCCTTCCAACTCGATTATTTCTTTGTTCTTTTCAGCCAAAATGGGAATCAAGCACTTTTGTAAGAGAAGCTGCTCAGCTCTTCATTTCAACCAGGAAAAAAGAGTCTCCAAATTGGCAGTTATAAAAGTGAATTGCCTTTACCTGGGCTGTGCAAAGCTTTTAATTTAAAGTGATTCGATCCAAATTGCTGCTTCCGTTGCATTCTTTAATTGAGCCAGGTGCCTTTAAATTGATCCAAAGAGCTGAGTGGCTTTTATGCCTCTCTACATATTTGTTTGTTTGTTTGTTTGTTTGTTTAGTTATTTATTTATTTATTGGATCCAATGCTAAAAACAGTTAAAAACCCATTATTATAAAAACCAAACATACATACAGACATACCATGCATAAAATTGTAAAGGCCTAGGGAGAAAGGGTATCTCAATTCCCCCTTGCTTGCCGGCAGAGGTGGGTTTTAAGCAGCTTACGAAAGGCAAGGAGGGTGGGGGCAACTCTAATCTCTGGGGGGAGTTGGTTCCGGAGGGCCGGGGCTGCCACAGAGAAGGCTCTTTTCCTGGGTCCCGCCAAGCGACATTGTTTAGTTGATGGGACGCGGAGAAGACCCACTCTGTGGGACCTAACTGGCCGCTGGGATTTGTGCAGCAGAAGACGGTCCCTGAGATAATCTGGTTCGGTGCCATGAAGGGCTTTATGGGTCATAATCAACACTTTGAATTGTGACCAGAAACATATATTGATCAAACGCAGTTGACTGCTCAAACCAAATCATAATGGTAATTTGAATTAGATTTTAGTCGGTTTGCTCACCCTCAGCCTTTTCTACAAAATTTACTGTATTTTTGGTGTATAAGACGCTCCCTTTTCTTCCCTAAAAGAGGCTGATAATTTGGATGCGTCTTATACTCTGAATGTAGCCCCCCCCCCCCCCCCAGCCCTAACTAGCTGCTAACAATCTTCCCAGCTCTTACCTTGCAGGCTCTTTCATTGTTTCTCTCTGCGAAGAATGTTTTCCAAGCCCTAAGCCTTTGCAGGGGTTTTTTTCATTACTCTAGCTTGCTCTGAGTAAGTTTCTTTTTAGCCCTAACCAGGTGCTAATGATGTTCCCAGCTTTTACCGGCTTGCAAGATCTTTCATTGTTACTCTCTCCAAATACTGTTTTCCAAGCCTTAAGTCTTTGCAGGTTTTATTTCCCATTGGTCTAACTTGCTCCAAATGTTTCTTTCCAGATCTAACCAGGTGCTAATGATGTTCCCAGCTCTTACTGGCTTACCAATTCTTTCATTGTTACTCTCTCTCCAGGGGATAAAATAATGTGCTGAAGCTGACCAGACTAAGGACCCAAGCCAGATGAATACCTGATAAGCAGATTATTTTCCCTATTTTCCTCCCTCAAAACTAAGGTGTGTCTTATATTCCGATGTGTCTTATACTCCAAAAAATACGATAATATAAACTAGAAGGCAGTATTTGAAGACTAAGTCACTGCTCACTGCCAGAGGTTCAATCCTGATCAGTTCAAGGCTCACTCAGCCTTCCATCCTTCTGAGGTCAGTAAAATGAGGACTCAAATTGTTGGAGGTGACATGCTGACTGTATAAACAATATAGAGAGATACTATATAAGTGTAAGTGCTAGTGCTAGTGCCTGCCCTTCCTTCCTTCCTTCCTTCCTTCCTTCTTTCCTTCCTTCCTTCCTTCCTTCCTTTCTTCCTTTCTTCCCTCCCTCCCTCCCTCCCAGTGGTTAGAATGCAATAGCAAAAGTATTTAGACTTATATGCTTCACAGTGCTTTACAGCCCTCTCTAAGCAGTTTATAGTCAACCTATTGCTCCCAACAATCTGGATCCTCATTGTACCAACCTTGGAAGGACGGAAGGCTGACCGACCTTGAGCCTACTGAGATTCTATCTGCCAAACTGCTGGCAGCTGGTGATCAGCAGAAGTAGCTTGCAGTACTGCACTCTAACCACTGCACCACCGTGGCTCTTGACTCAGCTTTGCAGGCTAACTCTGCCCACTGTCAGCAGTTCGAGTCTGACCAGCTCAAGGTTGACTCAGCTTTCTGTCCTTCTGAGGTGAATAAAATGAGGACCCAGATTGTTGGGGGAAATAGTCTGACTCTGTAAACCGCTTAGAGAAAACTGTGAAGCACTGAGAAGTGATATAAAGTGTTCCCTCGATTTCCGCGGGGGATGCGTTCCGAGACCGCCCGCGAAAGTTGAATTTCCGCGAAGTAGAGATGCGGAAGTAAATACACCATTTTTGGCTATGGACAGTATCACAAGCCTTCCCTTAACACTTTAAACCCCTAAATTACCATTTCCCATTCCCTTAAGACCCATTTACTCACCATTATTACTGGTACTCACCACTGAATAAGGCACTTAGTGATCCTGATATTTATAAACATAATTATTTATTAACAATAATTATTTTTTTGTTATTTATTTGCAAAAATTATTAGTTTGGCGATGACGTCTGACATCATCGGATGGGAAAAACCGTGGTATAGGGAAAAAAACCACGAAGTATTTTTAATTAATATTTTTTGAAAAACCATGGTATAGGCTATTCGCGAAGTTCAAACCCGCGAAAATCGAGAGAACACTGTACAGTGGAACCCCGACTTACGAAATTAATTGGTTCCGGAAGGAGGCTCGCACGTCGAAAAGCTCGTATGTCGAAACATTGTTTCCCATAGGAAACAATGTAAAAGCGATTAATGCGTGCAAGCCCGAGGGCTGAGGGGAAAAGACGTCGGCTGAAGCGGGGAAGTTCGCCAGGAGTCAGCAAAGAAGCCGTGCGTGTGTTTTAAACGATCGGAGCCGGCATGGGGAGGCTTTCAATCAGCCCCCGAGCCCGGGTTGGGGGCTCGGGGGCTGATTGAAAGCCTCCCCATGCCGGCTCCGATCGTTTAAAACACACGCGCGGCTTCTTTGCTGATTCCTGGCGAACTTCCTTGCTTTAGGAGTCAGCAAAGAAGCCGCGCGTGTGTTTTAAACGATCGGAGCCGGCATGGGGAGGCTTTCAATCAGCCCCCGAGCCCTGGCGAACTTCCCCGCTTTAGGAGTCAGCGGAAAAGCCGCGCGTGTGTTTTAAAAGATCGGGGCCAGCCTGGGGAAGCTTTCCATGCTGGCTCCGATCTTTCAAAACCGGCGCGTGGCTTCTTTGCTGCTCCTAAAGCTGGGACGCCCCCCCCCCCACCCCCAAGCAGAAGCCAAGGACCCCCCCCACCCCCAAGCAGAAGCCAAGCGAATGCTTACCAAGTGGGATACTACGAGCAGAGAGGAGCCGGGCGCTTCCTTGCCTTCCTTCCTTCGCCGAAAGAGTCAGGGAGGCGTGGCTCGTATCCCGGATGTGAGCTCGGGAGGCGAACGGAAATGACGCTCCCTCCCAAGCTCTTATCTCGAGTTGCTCGCAAGTAGAGCTGCTCGTATGTTGAGGTTCCACTGTACAGTGGTACCTCTTCCTATGAATGCCTATACAGTGATCCCTCGATTTTCGCGGGGGTTACGTTCCAAGACCTCCCGCGAAAATCGATTATCCGTGGTATAGTGATGCGGAAGTAAAAGCACCATCTGCGCATGCGCGCCTTTTTTCCATGGCCGCGCATGCGCAGATGGTGGAGGCGGGGAGCGACGAGAGTGCGGAAGCCGACAGATTGCTTTGAATGCCGGCTGCCCCCGCCCCCCAGCACCCGCCCGGCCGCCGTTCGCCGCTCGCCCACCTGGCCGCTCGCTCGCCGCTCGCCCCGTTCACCCGCCCGGCTGGCCGCCGTTTGCCGCTTGCCTGTTCACCCGCCCGCCCGGTTGCTGTTTGCCGCTCGCCCGTTCACCCCGCCCGCCCGCCGTTTGCCGCTCGCCTGTTCACCTGCCCGCCCCCCCCGCCGTTTGCCGCTCGCCCGTTCACCCGCCCACCCGGCCGCCATTTGCCGCTCGCCTGTTCACCCGCCTGCCCGCCGGCCGTTTGCCGCTCGCCCCGTTCGCCCGCCCGCCCACTCGCTCGCCCGTTCACCCGCCCGCCCGCCCGCCGTTTGCCGCTCGCCTGTTCACCTGCCCGCCCGCCGGCCATTTGCCGCTCGCCCGTTCACCCGCCCACCCGGCTGCCGTTTGCCGCTCGCCTGTTCACCCGCCTGCCCACCGGCCGTTTGTCGCTCGCCCGTTCACCCGCCCGCCCGGCCACTCGCTCGCCTGTTCACCCGGCCGGCCGGCCACTCGCCCGTTCACCCCGCCCACCCGGCCGCCGTTTGCCGCTCGCCTGTTCACCCGCCCACCCGGCCGCCGTTTGCCGCTCGAGAGCAAGAGGGGGAGAGATAGAGAAAGAGAGAGAAGGAAAGAAAGAGATGAGAGAGGGAGGAAGAGAGTGTGAGAGAGGAAGAAGCAAGATAGAGAAAGAGAGAGAGAAAGAAAGATGAGAAAGGAAGGAAGACAGTGAGAGAGAGGAAGAAAGAGAGAGAGAGAAGAGTGGAAGGAAGAGAGAGAGAAATGATAGAAAAAAGGGGAGAAAAAAAGAGAAATGAGAAAATGATTGAAGCAGAGAATGACAGGAAAGAAAGAGAAAGAGACAGAGAAGTGACTCTTGGTGATGACGTATGACGTCATCAGGTGGGAAAAACCGTGGTATAGCAAAAAAAACGTGGAGTATTTTTTAATTAATATTTTTTGAAAAACCGTGGTATAGCGTTTCGCGATAATCGAGACTGCGAAAATCGAGGGATCACTGTATTTACGAACTTTTCTAGATGCGAACCGGGTGTTCAAGATTTTTTTGCCTCTTCTCAAGAACCATTTTCCACTTACGAACCCGAGCCTCCGAAACTGTTACCGGAAAAGGCAGGGAGAAGCCTCCGTGGGGCCTCTCTAGGAACCTCCTGGGAGGAAACAAGGCCAGAAAAGGTGGGGAGAAGCTTCTGTGGGGCCTCTCTAGGGATCTCCTGGGAGGAAACAGGGCTTCCGCCCTCCCTGTGGTTTCCCCAACCATACACATTATTTGTTTTTACATTGATTCCTATGGAGAAAATTGTTTCTTCTTACAAACTTTTCTACTTAAGAACTTGGTCATGGAACGAATTAAATTAGTAAGTAGAGGTACCACTGTATAAGTCTTAAGTGCTGTTGCTATTGCTACTGTATGTGTCCCATTGAAAGTTGGTGTCAAGAAAAGCTCCAAAGTTTGGGAAATTCTGCTCTTGAGGAGCTGCTCCCTGGCTCA
Organism: Erythrolamprus reginae; assembly: GCF_031021105.1. Taxonomy (NCBI): domain Eukaryota; kingdom Metazoa; phylum Chordata; class Lepidosauria; order Squamata; family Dipsadidae; genus Erythrolamprus; species Erythrolamprus reginae. The sequence continues at coordinate 37,379,480 of NC_091958.1, read as the reverse complement.
CCTCTTCCCCCTTCTCTTCATGCACCTGTGGGAGAGATCAAAGCTTCTCTCTTCAATCTTCACCTGCTTCCACAGCCAAGTCCTTTTCCCTCTCCAGGTGCTCAGGGAGATCTCTTCAATAAAGGCCATCATTCAACAGATCAACCTCCATCTCTGGGGCTGCTAAGACTTGTTCAGTCCTGGGGTTGGCAAAGGCAGATGTTTGCTCTTATCAAAACGAAGGCAAGGAGGCTCTTTGAAGCGAAGGCTTGGCTGAGCCCCAGCAAAGTGGGCACTGAAATCGGTTATGGCAAAGGGAGAGCTGGCAGTCAAGGCAGGTACTCCTTGATGTATGGCTCCAATTGAGCCCCTAATTTCTGTTGCTAAGTGAGACATTTGTTCAGGTCACACTGGCTGGCTTTGGACTGCTCACAGGGGGAGGACAAAACTGTAGGGCAGTGATGAAAAACCTTTTTCCCCTTGGGTGCCGAAACTGCGTGCGCACACACTATTGCGCCTGCACGAGTGCCCACACCCATAATTCAATGCCTGGGGAGGGTGAAAATTGCCTCCCCTGCCCCTCAGAGGCCCTCAGGAAGCCAGAAACATCCCGTTTCCCAACTTCAGAGTCTTCAGAGAGGGGCGGCATACAAATCTAATAAATTATTATTATTATTCTGGTGGGCCCGGTAGACCTGTTTTTCACCCTCTCCAGGCTCCAGAGGCTTCCCACAATAAATAGTATAAGGGCAGACTAGATGGACTATGAAGTTTTTTTCTGCCGTCAATCTTCTATGTTTCTAAAGTAGATTGGCCCCTTCTTCCTTATGGCAGCCCAGTATTGGAAGACTGCTATGATGTCATCCCTGGTCCTTCTTTTCACTAGACTAGGTACAGTGCTACCTCTACTTGAGAACTTAATTCGTTCCATGACCGGGTTCTTAAGTAGAAAAGTTTGTAAGTAGAAGCAATTTTCCCCATAGGAATCAATGTAAAAGCAAATAATGCATCCGAACCCGTTAGGAAAGAAATAAAAGTTTGGAATTTGGGTGGGAGGAGGAGGAGGAAGAAGAGGAGGAGGAGGAGTCGTTGCCGAAGGAAGAAGGTGAGGTGAGGGGAATCCAAAAAATTCAAAACTTTAAGGCTTAAAAAAAAAAAAGAGGGACTCTGAGGTGGTGAGGAGGAGCACGTGCCTCCCATACACCTGGCGCGAGGCTGGTTCTCATACACTGCGCCAGAGAGAGAAACCAGGGGGAATGGCAGGAAACTGGCCACTCTCAGATTTCCTGGGAAATTTTTCCTGGCTCAGGTTCTTAAGGAGAAAATGGTTCTTAAGAAGAGGCAAAAAAATCTTCAACACCCGGTTCTTATCTAGAAAAGTTCTTAAGTAGAGGCGTTCTTAGGTAGAGGTACCACTGTATACTCAATTCCTGCAGTCGTCCTTCGTATGTTTTAACCTTCAGCTTCCTAATCCTTCTTGTTCTTCTCCCCCTCACTCTTTCCAGAGTCTCAGTATCTTTTTTATATAGTGGTAACCAAAACTGGATACAGAATTCCAAGTGTGGTTCTACCAAGGCTTTGTAGAGAGGTACTAGGACTTCACATGATCTTGAGTTTAACCCTCTGTTAATACATATCTCTGCTGGCGGACAGTGAAGGGCTGCCAAAAGCTTTACTCCCGCACTGTGGGTGTGGCTTATGTAGGATTGCCCTGCATTTTCTTTCAACGTCTTTCAGTGCAAATTGGGTGCTCTGGGGTGGAACTCCATTTTTGCTACCCCACTGCATCCCTCCGTCCGGGCAGTAGCCCACCCCTGCTCAGGCCATACAATTAGGATAAAGAAATCAGAAACCACTCCCAACAGTCTAATGTGGATTCAGCCAAGCTGCAGTATTTTGGAATGCTGTGTTCAGTTCTGGAGACCTCACCTACAAAAAGAGATGCATAAAATTGAACGGGTCCAAAGACGGGCTACAAAAATGGTGGAAAGTCTTAAGCATAAAACTGATCAGGAAAGACTTCATGAACTCAATCTGTAGAGTCTGGAGGACAGAAGGGAAAGGGGGGGACACGATCAAAACATTTAAATATGTTAAAAGGTTTAAATAAGGTTCAGGAGGGAAGAGTTTTTAATAGGAAAGTGAACACAAGAACAAGGGGGCACAATCTGAAGTTAGTTGGGGGAAAGATCAAAAGCAACATGAGAAAATATGATTTGTCTGAAAGAGTAGTAGATGCTTGGAACAAACTTCCAGCAGACGTGGTTGGTAAATCCACAGAAACTGAATTTAAACATGCCTGGGATAAACATATATCCATCCTAAGATAAAATACAGGAAATAGTATAAGGGCAAACTAGATGGACCATGAGGTCTTTTCTTGCTATCAATCTTCTGTTTCTATGTTTAAGCCTCTGTTAATACACATCTATGCTGACAGGCCTGGGGACCATCAGCGATAGTTTTGCTCTGGCCATTGGTATGAATGAGGGATGACTGTTTTACATTGGCTTTTATTTAATTTATTAATATTTTATTTGTATTCTATTTTTACTGTTTTTTACCCTTGTAAGCCACCCTGAGTCTATGAGGAGAAAGGTGGCCTATAAATTTAAAGTTTAATAATAATAATAATAATAATAATAATAATAATAATAATAATAATACCTACAATTGTGTTGGCTTTTTTTGGCTGCCACCACACAGAAGCAGCACTTCTACTTCTCTTCAGCTCTGTGGGGGGGGGGGGGTGTTTCCCCATTACTCAAAATATATTAAGAATAGAGAGATGGATGCCTCTTCTCTTTTTTTAATGTGAATTCAGTCTTATCCCCAGAGGATGAAAGATAACAATTGCACAAGGGTCTCAGGGAGATTTAAGCAGAATGGTGTACTGTATTTTTCAGAGTATGTGACACACCTTAGTTTTGGGGGAGGAAAATGAGGTGGGGATCTGCCTACCAGGTATTCATCTGGCTAGCATCCTTAGTCTGGTCAGCTTCAGCACATTATTTTATCCCCTGGTTAGGGCTGAAAAAAAACCTTTTCAGGGGGAGTAGGAATGAAAACCAGCCTGCAAAGATTTAGGGCTGGAAAAACTACTTTGGAGGGAGTAGGAATGAAAAAAATGCTGCAAACTGAGAAGATCATTGGGGCTGAAAAAAATATTTTTCAGAGGGAGTAGGAATGAAACCAAGCCTGCAAAGACTTAGGGCTTGGGGGGGGGGGTTCAGAGTATCAATGAAAAAATCTTGCAAGCTGGGAAGTACATTAGCATCTTGTTAGGGCTGGGGGAAAAGCTTTGAAAATGCTACATTTGGAGTAGAAGACACACCCACATTTCAGCCTCTTTAGAATAGAATAGAATAGAATAGAATAATAGAATAGAATAGAATAGAATTCTTTATTGGCCAAGTGTGATTGGACACACAAGGAATTTGTCTTTGGTGCAGATGCTCTCAGTGTACATAAAAGAAAATATTGATTTGTCAAGAATCATGTGGTACAACACTTAATGATTGTCATAGGGGTCAAATAAGCAATGAAGAAGCAATCAATATTAATAAAAAATTTAAGATACAAGCAACAAGTTACAGTCATACAGTCATAAATGGGAGGAAAAGGGTGATAGGAATGATGGGAAAAATCTAGTAGAAATAGAAGTGCAGACTTAGTAAATGGTTGACAGTGTTGTTGGAATTATTTGTTTAGTACAGTGTTGGCGTTCAAGGAAAAACTGTTCTTGTGTCTAGTGGTCTTGGTGTGCAGTGCTCTGTAGCGATGTTTTGAGGGTCAGAGGTGAAACAGTTTGTGTCCAGGATGCGAGGGTTAGTGAATATTTTCCCCGCCCTCTTTTTGACTCGTGCAGTCCTCAATGGAAGGCAGGTTGGCAGCAATTGTTTTTTCTTACAGCTCTGGTTATCCTCTGAAGTCTGTGTTGGTCTTGTTGGGTTGCAAAAGTTATAGAGATGCAGATGACAGACTCAATGATTCCTCTGTAGGGAGGAATTTAGGGAGGAAAAAGGTGCAACTTATACTCCAGAAAATATGGTACTCCCAACTTCCTGAAGACCCCAAAGGAACAACTCCAAACCCAACAGCAGTCCTTCTCCTGGATTTTCCTGGGGAGACCACCAATTTCAGTGGCGTTTGAAGCAACTGGCAATCCATTTATCATTACTGCCATAAGATCATCATGTAGCCTGACTGATGGACTGAAAAGGACAATTAAAACAAAAATTGTCTTTCCATTAGTGCTTTCCCCCTCTCCCCCTGAGCTCCCACCTGTCAAGAGTGGATCAGGAAAGCCCCCAAACATCTGGATGAATTTAGCATCTCTCTACTTGTCTGCATACTCTCTCTTTAATAACTTCATCTATCTTGTTTCCAAGCTCACAAGCACACCCAAAAGGATTTGCTCCCCAAACAAGGATGGATGGCCGGTCCATCTCACCTAGTTTCGCTTAATCAGAGCAAAATCTACTTGAAGGGTGTTCAAGGCAGTGAGATTTGTTTCTATCCCACACTGTGCGTGTTAATTAGGGAGATAATGACTACCATGGTTCAAACTAGCCTGGGCCTGCTTGGGGAAGAAATGTTTGCCTGAGGAAGATGGATCAGTGGCTTTTCTCACCTGGCCCCGGAGGGCTGCAGAGATTCAATTTTATGAGATCGTTAGAAAAATGTATTTGTTCATCCGTCATACTTTGAAAAAAAACAAAACTTCAGGTGGATAGTTAGCGGATGATCCCAGCTGCGGAATTTAATTCGGGCCAGGGATGTTTTCTTGAAGGGTAAATATCTGGAAGAGTTGAGGTTACCTCATTCAGAATCTGTGCATTAATTGAACCACGTCATTTATTTATTTATTAGAATTGGAAAGGGCCTTGTAGGTCATCTAGTCCCACCTCCCCCCCCTCAGGAAGGAGTCCCCTACACCCAGTAATGGACAGCCAATTTTTTTACTGCCACACTGTGGGCGTGGCTTATTTTGTGGGTGTGGCTTAATGGTCATGTGACTGGGTAGGAGTGGCTTGCTGATCATGTGATTGGGTGGGAGTGGCTTGAACGATCATCATCATTGAAGTGAACTGTTAAGTCCTCGACTTACAACCTTACTAGTGTCGCTCACTGGGGTGACAATTTGCTTCATGTTTCCTGTGCTCTCCTTCCTGGGTCACACACACACCCTGTGTCAGGCTGGGTAGCTAGGCGAATGGGTGCTGCCAGAAGTATAAATGCTGCCAGCACCTTTTTCACCCACGCCTTCTGTTTGCACCTCAGGCAGGAAGTGGCTGCGTGAGGCTGGAGGGGAGCCGCGCATGAGAGAGGGAAGCTCGTGTGAGGCCAGGAAGGAGGAAAGAGGAAAAAAGCAAGGAGTGCAGATGCAGCAGCCGGGAAAAAATGGAGAGTCGAACCATTGACCAGCTCAGATCCACTGCGTAGGTGCCTCCCGCTGGCCAGCTGATTTTTGGATCAGACACACATGCTTTCTTCATTGCTTATTTGACCCCTGTGACAATCATTGAGTGTTGTGCCTCATGATTCTTGACAAATGCATCTTTTCTTTTATGTACACTCCACTCATCCTCACCCAACAAATTGCCTTACTCCTCCAAGCTTCAATTACTACAGTTTAGAAAATTTACAGCTGTGCCGCCCCCGAACTGATTTAACTGTTGTTCATAAAATCATACATCACAATGTACTCCCTGTTAGCGAATACTTCACCTTTAACAGCAACAACAGAAGAGCATGCAATATATACAAACCAAATGTAAATCGCTCCAAACTAGACTACAGAAAATACGATTTCAGCAATAGAGTGGTCGACGCCTGGAATTCACTTCCTGACTCTGTTGTTGCTTCCTCCAATCCCAAAATCTTCAACCTTACATTATCTACAATAGACCTCTCCCCTTTTCTAAGAGGTCTGTAAGGGGCGTGCATAAGTGCACCTTCGTGCCTACTATCCCTGTCCTAATGTATTTTCATCTTTTCTGTCTCTACTTTATACTTATATTATGTTAAACATACTACAATACTATATTTGTATGACGAATAAATAAATAAAATAAATAAAAATATGTACCAGTGTCTAATCACACTTGGCCAATAAAGAATTCTATTCTATTCTTTCTGCAGCCCGTTCCTTCCCAGATCTTGGGAGATTCCACCCCAGTGCTGTTTGGGCACTCAAGGGTTTCCCACCTCCCAGCTCCATTTGGGGAAATAGGCTTCCCCCTCCCCCTCCCACAGGGGGGGGGCATGCACGCATGTGAATGGGGTGGGACAAACGAGAGGAGCATTGCATTATGGGTGTGAGCACTCGGGTATTTGCACTTTTGGTACCCGAGGGAAAAATGGTTCACCGTTACTATCTTAGTACATCTATTGTACTATGTCCCTTTTGATCCAGACCAAAGTCCACTGAGTCACATACAGTTCCTCATGTTGTGGTGACCCCCAACCATAAGTCTAGCACCAATTCTCCCAACAGAGTTTTAAGCTGATTGGCAAGAATTACAGAGGGACACCCCCACTGTAAATGCCTGATTGGTCAGATTGTAAAAATATGTTCCAAGGTGCCAGAATAGAAGCTTTAGTAGTTCCTAACATCATGAGATGTTTGTCTTTTCCCATGGTCTTAGGGGACCCCTGTGAAATGGTCATTCGACACCCCCCAAATGGATCCCGACTCCCAGGTTGAGAACCACTGGTCACAGACACTCTCCAAAAAAATGGATACTCATGCAACTTTATTTTTTAAAAAATACAACCCGGAAAAACAAGTGATAATAACTGCAGCAAGACTGGACTATGGGCAATACTGGAACAATGAAGAAACGCCTTCGGAAGAAGAAATAATAAAAAAAATATTGGCATGCATGGAAATGGACAGACTAACATTAGAATTCAAAACCAAGGGTGAGAGCAGAATACTTTGAAATATTGGACAAACTGTATCAATGGATGGAAAGGAGAGAGAGGAGACAGAGAAATAAAGACTTAGGGTGTGGAGGATGGAAATCAGGCAAGGCTTAGAGTGGAGTGGAGTAGAGTGGAGAGGAATGGAACAGAATGGAATGGAACAGAACAGAAAACAGAACAGAACAGAATATAATAGAATCTACGCAGGGCAGGATTTTGGAGGTCTTTCCAGTCCAGCCCCTGCTCAACCAGAGAACCTATAAATTTCAGACAAGTTGTTGGCCAGTCTCTTCTTTAAAACTTCTAGTTATGGAGCACCCATGATTTCTGAAGGCAAACTGTTTTACTGGTTAACGGGCTTCCTTCCAGAAAGCCTCCCTCTGCTGAAATTATGTAAACAGCTGGAGAGGATGGAATTGAATCTGGCAATTAGGTTGGATTCGTACAGGAGATATCTCTTTTTTTTCTTCAATAAAAACTTAGCATCAATTTGGAACAGTTTGGTTTTCATATGTAAACCAGCCTTTCCTTGACTTTTTTATGTAACACCCTCCACACACACACACACACACACACACAGAGAAAGAGACTTTTGGGGATGCAGCACAAAAGATGGAAGGAGACTAGGGGAAAACACCCTTTTAAGTTGTCCACTTGAAATCTGTGATTTGTTGCTTGTAAAACGGCAGTGATTAATTGCAGCTCAACCTCTTGGTTTCATGTCTTATCATGTTTCACTTGACAACAAAAGAACATCCAGTTTTTCTTCTTAAAAAATAGACTTCAAAGCCAACAGGTCTCGCACATGAGCAGCCCAAACCCTGGGCAGATATTTAAAAACAATCTGTATAGCATTAATTTCCCTCCGTGGAGATTTCTGGGCAGAAACCATAGTCTTCTCCAAAAGGTGTAAAGAGCACAGAGAAGAGCAACTAAGATGATTAAAGGCCTGGACACTAAAAACATATGAAGAACGGTTATGTCAGGCTGGCTTCACTCAGAATTTAAGAAAAATAAAACTCACAGTCCATTTTGAACTTCAAAAGTGAATTTTACTCAAAACTGAATGCGTCAGAAGCAAAGCAAAGACTGAAGAAAAAGGCGCGATACTTTACCATATAATAATTAATAATAATAATAATTTATTAGATTTGTATGCTGCCCCTCTCCAAGGACTCGGAGTGGCTCACAACAACAATAAAATACAATAAACAGTGGTACAAATCTAATATTAATAAAACTGAAGTTAAAATCCCTTAATATTAAAAAACAATCAATACTACACAATCATACCATTCTCAAGTGCTATAATCAGCAAGGGGTAGGAGAATCAGTCCCCCCATGCCTGGCGACATAAGTGGGTCTTTAACATCTTGCGGAAGATGGGGAGGGTGGGGGCAATTCGAATCTCTGGGGGGAGTTGATTCCAGAGGGCCGGGGCCAGTACAGAGAAGGCTCTTCCCCTAGATCCCACCAGACAGCATTGTTTAGTCGACGGGACCCAGAGAAGGCCAACTCTGTGGGACCTTATCAGCCGCTGGGATTTGTGCGGCAGAAGGCAGTCCCGGAGGTATTCTGGTCCGATGCTATCAAATAATCCCCCTTGCCCCCCTTTGGGAAATAGCCAATCCCCATTGTCCAACTTCATCAGGTGGATGCATCTTCACCCTCGTGTCATGCTTATGGAATGCAGTTTCTAACTGACTTTCTTCTCACCTCTTCTCAAGGAGAACCGAAACTCATCCTGGCCTTCACAAAAGAAGTGACAGTTATCAGGGCCCCTTCAGAAACCTTCCCCTCCCAAATTCCCCCAAAGCCTACCACCTCCCCCCGTTACTTATGACAGCCGAAACGTAGTGGAAAGATGAAACATAGCGAGGCTGACAGGTTACAGGAACTGGACATGGCTAATCCAAAGAAAAGACGAATTAGGGCTGATATGATAGCAGTCTTCTGATATTTGAGGGGCTGCTCAGGATGAGAAATAAGGGTTGGAAACGGATCAAACAGAGAAGCAACCTGGAATTAAGGAGAAATTTCCTAACAGTGAGGACAATTAACCAGTGAAATGATTTTCCTTCAGAAGTTTCCTTCAGAAATGGTGTTTCATCATTGGAGGTGTATGAAGATTCTCTCTTATCCAGGTCCTTGTGTTATGCCAGGCTCTTCACTAATAGCCCCCCTGTGAGTTAGGAATGCAAATTCAAACACACACCGGCACAGAAGAAATGAAAAGTAGTTTATCCAAATTGTTTTTAAAGCGCACACTTTTAAAAGAAGCCAAATTTCTCTCACCCAGATAACAGTCCAAGAATGTGGCCAAAGGCAAAAACAAACAAACAATTAAGGCAGCTGTGAATCTTCACAGCCACCCCCTTCTATGAATCCACAAGAGTTAGTTAACTGTGGTGTCCAAAAGGTCAATAGAAGTCCTGGATGAATCCAAACAATAGCAATTGGTCTTTCTCCAAACGGATAAACACCCACATGCACACCCGCAACGCCCATAATTTATCACCAAACACATTAACCTAATTGCCTCAGCAACAGGTGTTCTCCCTTATCTTTGAGGATACCTGCGCAGCTGGTCCCTTCTTGCCATGAGCCTGTGCATACGGGCATCTACTAGCGGATCCTCCTCCGAATCTGACGTCTCGCTAATGGGAGCATTAACTAATGGGCTGGCTGCACCCATCTCTCCGTCTGATTCCCCTCCTCCACTGTCCTTGGCAATGAATCTTCACTATCAGAATCTGCTGGCAATAACACCCATCTCTGTGATCCCGAGAATCCACCTGAAGCAACTTCCAAATTCCTCGTTGCAGAAGCTGGCCCACAACACCTGGTTGTCCCAAAGGTACTTTTTCAAGAAGCCACTGGACTTTCTGATTTCTGAAGCTTCATGGATGAGAAGTGAAACATCTTCCAAGAAAACAAAAACAAAAGAAAGTCCAGTTGCCTCTTGAAAAAGTTCATTGCTGGAGGTTTTTAAGAAGAGACTGAATGGCCATTTGTCTGAAATGGCATAGGGCAATGATGATTAACCTTTCCCATATGGAGTGCCAAAAGAGCCTACGTGATTGTGCGAAAGTGTCCGCATGTGTACGCACAGCCATAACACCATGCACACATGATTTCCCCCCCATGCATTTACTCTGACCTCTTGGCCATTCATGGCAGGGACCCCAAAACAAACTGGCTGGCAGAAGGCACAGGGCAAAGAACCCCAATTATACCTACCAACTGATGGGAACCAAGCTTTCTGAGACAACCTAAGATTGGATTTTTGGTGGACAGCTCAATGAAGATGTCAACCCAGTGCACAGCAGCAGTAAAAAATGCAAATTTCATGCTTGGCATGATTAGGAAGGAAATCAAAAATAAGTCAGCAAGTGTTATATTGCCTCTGTACAAATCGATGGTGAGACCACACTTGGAGTACTGTGTACAATTCTGGTCACCGCACCTCAAGAAGGATATAATGGAACTAGAAAAGGTGCAAAAAAGGGCAACAGATATAATCAAGGAAATGGAGCACCTCCCTTATGAAACCAGGTTGCGACACCTCGGTCTCTTCAGCCTTGAAAGACGGTGTTTAAGGGGTGACTTGATCGAAATGTATACAATCATGCATGGGATAGAAAAGGTGGATTAGAGAAAAACTCTTTTCTCTATCACACAATACTAGTCCTTCATGAAGCTCATAGGTAAAAAAGTGCGGACAAATCAAGGGAAATATTTCTTCACCCAGAGGGTCATTGGTTTATGGGATTCACTTCCAGAAGAGGTTGTGACAGCTGTCAGCCTTGATAGCTTCAAGCCAGGATTAGACAGATTCATGGATAGAAACAGAAACATAGAAGACTGACGGCAGAAAAAGACCTCATGATCCATCTAGTCAGCCATTATACTATTTTCTGTATTTTATCTTAGGATAGATATATGTTTATCCCAGGCATGATTAAATTCAGTTACTGTGGATTTATCAACCACGTCTGCTGGAAGTTTGTTCCAAGGATCTACTACTCTTGCAGTAAAATAATATTTTCTCATGTTGCTTTTGATCTTTCCCCCAACTAACTTCAGATTGTGTCCCCTTGTTCTTGTGTTCACTTTCCTATTAAAAATACTTCCTTCCTGGACCTTATTTAACCCTTTAACATATTTAAATGTTTCGATCATGTCCCCCCTTTCCCTTCTGTCCTCCAGACTATACAGATTGAGTTCATTAAGTCTTTCCTGATACATTTTATGCTTAAGACCTTCCACCATTCTTGTAGCCCATCTTTGGATCCATTCAATTTTGTCAATATCTTTTTGTAGGTCTCCAGAACTGAACACAGTATTCCAAATGTGGTCTCACCAGCACTCTATATAGCGGGATCATAATCTCCCTCTTCCTGCTTGTTATACCTCTAGCTATGCAGCCAAGCATCCTACTTGCTTTCCCTACCGCTTGACTGCACTGTGCCAAGTGGTTATTGAAATGGATGTCCATGTACCACCCCTATGTTGGTTGAGGCAGGCAGGATTCCCTTGGGTCCCATTTGTTGTGGGTCAAGGGAAAGGGAGGGTCTTGACGTCTCTTTCTGCTCAAGATCCACATGGACAATTGGTGGGCCACTGTGTGACACAGAATGCTGGACGCGATGGGTTTTGGCCTGATTCAGCATGGCTCTTCTTAGGTTCTTATGCATGCATGGTAGAGCTGAATTAGGGTAACAGCTTGCATGCCTGCAGAGAGAGCTCTGGGTTCGCCATCACAGGGATAGAATTTGAGCAGGGGGTTGAACTAGAAGACCTCCAAGGTCCCATCCAGCTTTCTTTAATTGAATGGCTGTTTTCCTCCAGCTCTCTTTTTTTCTTTTTATCTTTCACATGATCCCCATTATCAATCTCTGCTATTTTATTTATTTATTTTGTCCAATGCACAATAATACACAATGAAGGCTGTAGAGGTTATACTTGAGTAAAATATATTACAGAACGAATAGAAGTGAAAATTTAGGAAGAGAATATATCAATTAGAGAATAGAAGGATATTACGAGAGTAATATAAGAATAGAATAAAAGAATAGTAGATACGATATAGGAGATATAGCAGAGACAATAGGACAGGGGACGGGAGGCTATGTCTTCTGCAGAGCTCCGGTGCTTAAAAATCTATCTTTTAATCTATCTGAATGTTGATGGGATGAATTTAGGAAAGCTATGGTGATCCGAGCGAATGTGAGTGGCTCCTTTGCGGTTTCTTCTTCTTCTTCTTCTCTCAAACCAAGTTCCTCTTAAAAGCATTTAGAGCTCCGGTGTGGGTTAACCACCAGGCTGAGTCAAGCCACAGAGAAGGAGCAGGACTGATCGGAAGCAGATTGTTTTTAATTGCTTTCAGTGTTCGTATTTCTCTGCTTGGCTTTTGTTTTGTCTTTTTATGTCCTTTCTCTTCCTCTGCACTGTTTTGTTGATGCTCTCTTTGGACTTCAGGAAAGAAAGACTAGATAGAATTAACTGGAGAGGAACGGGAAAGTTTGTTTGCTGAGCCTCTAACAGAAACTGTCCCACCTCTAAAGGACTTCGGGTTAGCTCAGCCATGGGGAGATGAAATCTGGAGTTAAAAGCAGCAAAGGGTTGGTTCTGAACAAACTATTCCTCGAGTTGTCTCTGTTGTATCCTGGAATGGCTACCTTGTAACACTGTAAATAGTTTGTTCCTCTTTTCCAGCGCTGTCTGAGCCCAAGCAGGAAGTCGCTCCTGATTGGCTCAGACGCGGCCGGCTCTCGCTTTGGCGGGAACCGCAAAAGTATAAAAGAAGCGGTTTCTCCCTGCAGAGCCAGTCGGTACTCGCTGAATTGTCACTTTACCTTGCTGAGCTGTCACTTGTTCTCTGAGCTGAATAAAAGTACCGATTGCTCAAAACCCTGTCTCTGGGTCTACTTCACTGGCGACGAACGAACGGAAGAACTTCGCGTGCAACATGGACAAAATCCAGATCGGCCAGGCTCCAGAACTCTTCGATTCCGAGAAAATGACATGGGACGAGTACATGGCCACCTTCGAGATATTCCTCGAGGCGGCGGGAATGCAGGACGCCGGAGCCGATCGCAGACGGGCTATTTTTCTCAACTACTGCGGCGCAGAGATCCGTAGACTTGCCCAAACTCTCACCGAACCAGAACAAGCAAGAGCCACAGCGTGGGACGTCCTTCAACAGAAACTAGCGAGCCATTTCAAACCAACCAGACCAGCCATGGTTTACCGGCATCAATTTCACATGATGGCTCAGAGAGAAACCGAGTCAATCAGCCAATTCACAACGCGGCTTCGAACGGTACTTGCTCAATGCAAGTTTCAAGACCCGGAAGCTCGCCTTACCGACGCCTTGGTTTTCGGCATGAAGAGCAACTCGGTGAGAAATAAACTCCTCACCGAAGAAGAGCCGACGCTACAAACCGTAATTAAATTAGCACAGACCGCGGAAGCAGCCGACGCAGCGGCAAGAGAATTAAAGGAGCACGGAAGGCGAGAAATCATTGCCAAAATCAACGCCGAGTCTCCCAGCGCCGTGGGAACAGACGACCTCAGCCAGCCGACTAGAAACGGGGACAACTGCCTCCTCCTACAAGACCAGCCGAGACATCCTAGACCTACTCACCCAGCCCCCTGCGCGGGCTGCCGGGGAAATCACCAGCGCCATCGATGCCCCTTCCGAGATGCTACTTGCCACCGTTGCAACCGGAGAGGCCACATCGCCATCGCATGCAGGGCAACGGCACCAGAAGAAACGTTTGCCACACAACAATACCAGCGACCTCAAAACCAACCCCCCCAATCGCGAGAAAGGAGACCGTTCCGCAACTCGGGTCAAAGGAACTACTCAAGCGCTAACCGCGACTACAATAGAGGTAACTCTAAATTTTCCGTGAATAACACGGCAACCAAAAAGGGGGCTAAAATTGTTGTCTCATTGTTACTAAATAACCAGCCTTGCTCAATGGAGCTGGATACGGGCTCGAGATATACCATCATGCCCTGGGAAAAATTTAAACTATACATGCCTAATGTGTCTAAGGCTGACCTAACTCAAACCTCTTTGGTGATCAGAGACTTCCAAGGGGGGGTAATCTCGGTCCTGGGAACAGCAAATGTACCTATTGCATTTAAGGATGTTAAATGTACCCTTCCCATGCTTATTGTGACGGGGGCCAAACACTCCCTGCTGGGTCTAGCGTGGATGGAACCGTTGGGGATCGAAATTTCGGGTGTGTGTAATGTAAACTGTGATAATATGCCTAACTTTGTGAAAGAGTTCCCTGAAGTGTTCAGCCCCACCTTGGGATTGTATAAGGGACCCCCTATATCTTTCTCTATTGACCCCAAGGTCCCACCGGTCAGACTGAAACCTCGCAGAGTTCCCCTTCCGCTTCTCCCCAAGCTGGACATGCAGCTGGACAAACTCATTAGTCAAGGTATTTTGGTCCCTGTGGAACAGGGGCCATGGGAAACTCCCATAGTGACACCACTGAAGCCAGATGGCTCTTTAAGAGTTTGCGCTGATTACAAATCAACCTTGAATAAGGCACTCCAACACCACCCCTACCCCATCCCGGTCGTGCAACAACTCTTACACTCCCTGGGGGAGGGGAAAAGGTTCGTAAAGATCGACCTGGCCCAGGCTTACCAGCAACTTCCGGTCGATGAACAAACAGCAAACGCCCAAACGATTGTAACACACAGGGGGGCTTTCAAATGCACGAGGTTACAGTTTGGGGTAAGCATAGCCCCAGGAATATTCCAGAGCATCATGGAACGCCTATTGTCAGGGGTAAATGGGGCAATTCCATATTTTGATGACATCTTAATTGCAGGGGAAAACCAGGGGCAAGTGAACAAAAGAATAAGGGAAGTACTTAAGAGGCTACAGGACAAAGGGTTACGAATCAAGCCTGATAAATGTGTCTGGGGAACTGACAGTGTTGAATTCCTTGGGTATAAAATAGATAAGGAAGGTATCCACCCCACAACAGAGAAGCTGAGAGCAATTAGAGAAGCCCCAGAGCCACAAGATAAGAATGAGTTGCAGGCATTTTTGGGCCTCCTTAATTTTTATTCCGTTTTTTTAAAGCAGAAGGCAACAGTAGCAGAGCCTCTCCATCGTTTACTCCAGAAGGAAGCCCGCTGGACATGGGGGAAAACTGAACGTGAAGCTTTTTCTCAAATAAAAAATTTATTAACTTCTAAAAGTGTAGTAGTCCAATATAGTGCTTCACTACCCATTAGGCTCACGTGCGACGCTTCGCCGTACGGCATAGGAGGAGTCTTAGCTCACGTTCTACCTAATAAGACAGAGGCCCCAATAGCATTCTTTTCAAGAACCATGACCAGCACAGAGAGGAATTATAGCCAGTTAGACAAGGAGGCTCTAGCATTAGTGGCAGGGGTAAAGAAGTTTCACAATTACATTTTTGGGAGAAGTTTTGAGCTAGTCACTGACCACAAACCCCTACTAGGCCTGCTAGCCCCCAACAAGCCCACTCCACCTTTTATGTCTCCAAGACTAATCAGATGGGCCCTTTTCCTCTCAGGGTATCAGTATGAGCTCACCCACAAGGGGGGGAAGGAAATCAATCATGCAGACGGCCTCAGCAGATGCCCCATAGCAGACTTGGTAGAAGACCCTGTTCCTGCCACAGATGTGCTAATGATAGAACTCGAGGAAAACCCACTAACCACAGCAAAAGAGGTAGCTGCACACACGCAGCAAGACCAAATCCTTAAACAAGTGGTGAACTGTGTTCTAAAGGGATGGCAAAATGATATTGTTAAACCTGAATTGTGTGATTTTAAAAACAAAAGGCTTGAATTATCATATGTAAAAGGTTGTTTGCTGTGGGGGGATAGAGTGATCATCCCCAAACGCCTAAGGGAAAAGGTACTCAGAATGTTACACGTGGGCCATCCTGGGATTGTCAGGATGAAGAGCCTAGCAAGGGGGCATTTATGGTGGCCAGGGCTAGATACTGATATTGAAAGTTGGGTTTCAAAGTGTGACCCGTGCCAAGAGTCAAGGCCCAGTCCCCCCAAAACAACTCCGGCTGAGTGGGAACAGCCTGCTGGCCCGTGGTCTAGGATCCACATTGATTTTGCTGGCCCAGTGGGGTCTCAGTACTTCCTAATAGTGGTTGATGCTTTCTCCAAATGGTTGGAAATAATAGCAATGAACAACATAACCACAAGTGCCACTATCAAGGTATTGAGCAGACTGTTTGCATCCCATGGTTGCCCTGATCTATTAGTGTCTGACAATGGACCACAACTAACAGCCAGGCAATTCGAATTATTCCTAGATGGCCTAGGGGTCAGGCATGCCCTCATCTCGCCTTACTCGCCCTGGGCTAACGGGTTGGCAGAACGTTACGTAAGGGTGGCAAAGGAGGCATTGCACAGGTCAGGCCCTGGAGATGTGCAACAGAACTTGGACCAATTCTTATTAACCCAGCACATTACCCCTAACTCGCACACACATGTAAGCCCTGCAGAGTTATTGATGGGGAGAAAGTTGAGGTCACCATTAGACAGGTTAAATCCAAGGTTCTGTGTGAATAATAACCAAATGTGCATGAAACCAGAAAGAGAAATGTATTTGGGTCAAAATGTATATGTAAAATGTTTTGATGGAAATGTAAACTGGATGAAGGGAATTATTGTTAAGCAAGACGCACCCAAGACTTATATTGTTAAACTGGAGGATGGTCGTTTGTGGAAACGACACATAGACCACATTCGGAAACGAACTGAAAACCAATTGCAACAACCCGCTGACTTGGACTCTCCCCCTTCAACAGACTTTAGTACATTGCCCGAACTAAGAAACACGCAAAGAGACTTATCGGGCCAGGGGGAGCCATCCAGCGACGCCGAGCCATCCTCGTCCTCCGAGGCCTTCGTTGGGCCCGCCAGGCCAAGTCCGCCGCACCGGGAGAGCAGCGGCGAGCCATCCTCCACAGTCAGTGGCGAAGAAGAAATTGGACTGCGCAGGTCAGCGCGAGAGCCTCGAAGGCCTCACCGATTGGACGACTTCGTCACGTGGCTTTCTTGATGGATGAGTCCAACTATGAGGGGAGGGGTGTTGTATCCTGGAATGGCTACCTTGTAACACTGTAAATAGTTTGTTCCTCTTTTCCAGCGCTGTCTGAGCCCAAGCAGGAAGTCGCTCCTGATTGGCTCAGACGCGGCCGGCTCTCGCTTTGGCGGGAACCGCAAAAGTATAAAAGAAGCGGTTTCTCCCTGCAGAGCCAGTCGGTACTCGCTGAATTGTCACTTTACCTTGCTGAGCTGTCACTTGTTCTCTGAGCTGAATAAAAGTACCGATTGCTCAAAACCCTGTCTCTGGGTCTACTTCAGTCTCCTAAATCTATATGAGCCAAGGTGACGCAGCAGATAGAGTGCAGTACTACAGTTCACTAAAGCTGACTGCTAGATGTGCAGGTCAGTGGTTCACATCTCACCACCTGCTCAAGGTTGACTCAGCCTTCCATCCTTGCGAGGTGGGTAAAATGAGGAGCCGGATTGTGGGGCAATAGGCTGGCTCTGTTAAAAGGTGCTATTGTTAACATGTTGTAAGCTGCCCTGACTCTAAGGAGAAGGGTGGCATTAAAAAATTGAATGAATGAATAAAATAAATCTGATAACTCGTTATTTCATCACCTGCTTAGTAGTAAGAAGGACCAGGGGTCAACCCTGCATCTTCAAGTAGGGCTGGTACATGCTCTGCTCTTTTGGGTATCTACAGAAAACAAAGGACAACATGCTTGTCATGACATCACCGTGCAAATTATGGATCTATATCAGATGTTAGAACACAGAATACAGTGGTACCTTGGTTCTCAACCACAATTCGTTCCGGAAGTGTGGTTGAGCACCAATTTGGTCGAGAACTGAAACATGGGAGATAGGAAACTATCAGCATAATTGATCTCACTGCCCCAGGGCCCTCAGCTGTTTGGCGGCCCCGTGCGGCCACCACTACCGCTGTCGATCTCGCCTCCACAGAGCCCTCAACTGTTTGGCAACCCATGCGGCTATTGCCACAGCCGCCACCAATTTCACCACTGCTGGACCTCTCAGCTGTCTGGCGGCCCACGTGTCTTCTGTCAACCGCCACTTTCGGCTGAACTCGGCTCATCTGCGGTGTTCGAGTTCCAAATCTTTGTTCGGATTTCAGGGCAAAAGTTTCTTGAATTTCCTCTGGAATCAGCTCCCCCCAGAGATTCGTACTCCCCCCACCCTCCTCACCTTCCACAAGAGTCTTAAGACTCACTTATGTCACCAGGCCTGGGGCAATTATATCAAGACCCCCTGGCCAATATAGGTGATGCATGATGTGATTGGATTGTGTGATTAAGTAATATATAGGGTTTTTAGCTGTAGTTTTTTAATGTATTATATTTGTTTTGTATGCTTTTTTCTATATTTATTCTGTGAGCCGCCCTGAGTTTTTGGAGAAGGGCAGCATACAAATCTAAATAATAATAATAATAATAATAATAATAATAATAATAATAATAATAATAATATTGCCCCCACAATCTGGGTCCTCATTTTACCCACCTCGGAAGGATAGAAGGCTGAGTCAACCTTGAACTGGTGATGAGAGTTGAACCGCTGACCTGCAGATTTAGCAGTCAGCTTTAGTGGCCTGCAGTACAGCACTCTACCCACTGCGCCACCTCGGCTCATTGTTTTAAAAAAACATAATCAGAGCAATGTGTGAAGACAAGCACTGACTCAAAATTGCAAGCTTGGGTTCTTTGTCTAACGCTTCTGCTGAAAAATATTTTTGGTTAAACACAGTGGGTTTCCTCTTCCGCTGCCTCCAGCCAACCTCCTTTCTACAATGAATGATAAAATTCCAATTCTGG